>NC_046166.1:72123185-72128185 GCF_011064425.1 Rattus rattus
GGCCCAGCAGGTCCCGCTCGGCTCCGCGGGCTCGCGCGCGCCCTGGCCCGCTGTCAAGTGCCTTTTCATTAGCGGCGCAGGAACCTGCGGGCGCCCGGCACCGCCCCCGCCGCCGCCCCCGGCCGCGGGCCGCCGTCGCCCGATGACATCACCGGAGAAGAAAGACGCGGCGGCCGCCCGCGCGCACCCCGCGCCAGCCCGGGCGCACGACAGCTGGCGCGCCCCCCGCTCACCTGCGCCGCCCGCGCGCCCCGGGGCTGCGCGCCTTTGTGGGTAGGGCGGCGCGCGATTAGTAAGCGCTTCCCAGAATGCTCTCTTGAGCTTGCCCGCCGACTGCGGGGCGCGGGCGTCTCTTCGCCACCTCGCCAGCCGGCGGGGATGGCACGCACATGCTCGTTAGATCTGTGACCAGATGGGTCTCACTCTGGCAGGAGCGAGCGTCGGGGACGCGGGCGCGGTGCTGCGCGGCTGGGTGCAAGGCCACTGACGGCGGGGTGGGGGTGGGGGTGAGGATAGGGCTGCGGGGAGGAGCGGGGGCGGGGGACCCGGGCGACCTCGGTAGCCAAAAGCCTTTCATGATTCCTCGTGAAATTGACGGTGACGTGTCCAGCGATCAAGAGCACACCACAACCTCGGGTGGGTGTGCGTGGAAAGGGGGAGCAGCGTCTGCTGGAGAGCGTGCTGGCCACGCTTAGGCCCGGAACTTGGGCATCCTCTTCCAGCGCAAAGGATGTGACAGGAGCCTGGGGGTAGGAGGGAGCTCACCGTCAAACGATATGATATGGATTCCCACTTACTCCAGCCCATGGCCCTATGCTTTCCCTGCTTACTGGCAGTCCTCCATAGTTTAAAATAGAGCTTGCAATGTCCCAGGAGACCTTTCCCCTTGGGCCAGGCACTGTAACTTCACAAGGCTAGAAGCCATGCGATGCTGTCAGAAAAGGATCGCAGGTTCGACCCTCTCCTCTGTATTTTCCCAGGTGCTTCCATCACCACCATCGATTGCACCTAATAGCATCTTCTGTGTAAGTGACTATGTTTCTGTTCCAGACTCAAACAAAGCATTAAAATGGTGTGAAGTCTGTTGAGGGCCAGCTTCTCTGTGATGGCAGCGGCCTTCAGTGGAGCGCTGGCCAGCCCTAACCAAACACTGTTGTCATTTCGGTGTCTTTACCACCGACAGACCCAAGCCTCACTTTTTGTCCATTTTCCTCGTTACATATGACACAGACAACAACCCTGAGTCTATCAACCAAAGCTGATCAACCCTGAAGAAACATTCCTTAGTGCTGAATTTGAAAATTAACTCGTTACCAATTTTAAATCCTGTTAGACGAGGTAGGGCCTTAACATGCAGTACAAAAGATAGCTCCGTATATTGACCGTCAAGTGGCCCTAAGGAAGCCAGGCTGAAGCCGACTTAACAGACAGAGGAAGCTGGGAGCCAGTGGTCAGAGTGGACCACTGACTACACCCACTCATTTTGGCAAAAAGCCCTTATGCTGCTAAATGATATAGCCTTACAGATTGCCTCCTTTTAACCCGAGTACATGCTAATCTCAAACCATGATCTGGAGGGGATCCTAGAGAGTAGCACTGCTCACAACTGAATGTTTTTGAGGTGCTTCACTGAGCACTTCTGGTGTCCAAGGTGAGCACTTGGTCAGATTTCCTCTACATTTGCTAAGTCCCTGCCCCAAGACCGAGGAGGGGAGATGTCCTTGCGTGAGTAGAGAAACACCAACTGGAACGTCAGCAGCCCTCACTCCAGCCTGAGCCACCTGGGGGAATGGATTAGCCACCTTCCCTACACACCCGAGCCAGTGCTCCATAATGGATCTCTCCTTAGACAAGCAGCTGATTGGCTGGTATCCATGGGTGATAGATGATTGACAGACAGGTGGCAGATGACGGATTGATGACTGTTAGCTATGGACACGTAAGCCTGGACAGACAAAGACCCTTCACTACTGTGACTCCATTTCTTTGGAGAACCCTAACGCAGTCCGTGATACAGCACAGCACGGAGTCTGCTGACGAGAGTT
The DNA here is from genome assembly GCF_011064425.1 of Rattus rattus. NCBI lineage: Eukaryota > Metazoa > Chordata > Mammalia > Rodentia > Muridae > Rattus > Rattus rattus. The sequence goes on from NC_046166.1 coordinate 72,125,231, forward strand.
GTGGCTTCAGATTCCTTTCTTGTGTGGCTGCTCCCCAGGGTTCCCTCCGACATACCTGCCTCAGTCCAGATTCACAGAGCGTCAATGCCTGCTAAACAAGGACATGGGAAGGTAGGATGTGGCTGCGGTGATAAGCAGCCATCAGTAATATCATAGCTTTTGCTCCTCACCCGCCTGTCAACCCCTGTGCGTTAGTGTGACCCCAGTGGGTCCTGGGCTATTTCCTGAGATTATCATAATCTTTAGGAAATGGAGTAGCTCAAAACAACAACGGGAAGAGTTCTATCATAGTTCAGAGGCTAAAGACACTGAGGGGGAGCATCTGTGTTGCTGGTCCCTCACAGAGGTGGGGGGGAATCTGTCCAGGTCCCCCCACTCTGATCCAGGATGACTCCATCTTGATGACACATAGAGACCCTCAAATAAAGTCCCACACATGGGTACTGGGAGTTATGGCTTGTTGGGGTATACCAACCCCAAATCAGTTTCTCCGAGTTGCCTCCAGCACCCCACCTCAGGGGCATTCCACTGGAGGAAGGGACCGAGCTTCCCACCAGCCCTCAGAAGGCTATGGTGCCTAAGGACACTCTGATATGTGTCTGGCTCTATAGGCTCTGACCTGGAATCCTTCAGAAAGGTGGCTCCTTTGGGAATCCAGCCATCACCATCTGCGACTCAGGGAGTCCCCATGAGGCCCTTGTGTTGTGGATCCAACAGAGAGATCAAGGTGAGACCGCACCTCCTCCTGTTGTGCCTTAGTTTCAGCATCATGAGCTGCGGAGGAACATCCTGGACTCGAGGACTCTGAGGGACCCATGTGTCTGCCCTTATTCCCTCTTGCTTTCATCTTTTCTGTTTGTTCCTTGAGACAGGGTTTCTCTGTGTGGTCCTGGCTGTCCTAGAACTTGCTCCGTAGTCAAGCGCCACCACCATCACTGCCACCTGGCTTCCTTCCTTCCTTCATTTGTTCATTCATTCACTGAGACTGGGTCTCATGGAGCCCAGGCTGCCCCAGAACTCCCTATAAAGCTGAGAACAACCACGAACTTATCCTCCTGCCTCTGTTTTTCTAGTGCTGGAATCGCGGGTGTGTGCCACCATCCCCAGTTTTCTGCAGTGCAGAGAATTGAACCCAGGGCTTTGTGCATGCTAGGTAAACGCTTTACCAAGTGAACCACATCCCCAGCTTGCTTTTCCAGGCCTGCTGCAGGACGCTTACTCACATTTATGGACCTCTCATCAGTGACATCGCAGCTTTTGCCTCTCGCCTGCCAATCAAAAAGTATTTCCCATGTGGACATGAACCTGTAATCCTACCTACTACTTACTTGGGAGGAAGAGACAAGAAGATCAGGAGTTCAAAGGCAGCTTGGCTACCTACACAGCGAGGACATCTCTCCTCACCACCTCCCCAAAAAATGTTTAATAGCACAGCATCTGCTGACCTGCTCCAGCTCTGAAGACACTGGAGGGAGGGGCAAGATGCAAATCTGAAGCTCCAGACACCTACAGAGAATGACTCTGAGGTCCTCTATCCGAAACCCAGGAGTCACACTGATCCTGCCAGCAACCAGACTCCTGGGTATCTGAACTCTCAGCCCCCTGCAGGTCCTCAGGATACCTCACTTGTTCCAAGACTAACACTCCACCCCTTTCCCCTCCCATTTCTGCTCCCACTCCCTCTGGAGAGAACCCTCACTGTGTCCCACGAGTTCTATAAGAGAACACTTCCTTTCTCACTGCTTCCAAAGGGAGTTATAATTCCCCTCCGACTCTCTCCTTCACCTGCAGAAGAATGCTCTTCTTAATAGCCCAGAACTCGAGGCTGATAGCCACTCCCGTGATGAGCCAACTGAGCCTGTAAACACCGCTTTCCAAAACGGGACCGTGAGCACACGAATGCGTGTCCACCGTTCGAGTGAATGTGCGTTACATAAACCTCTGCGCCTAAAGAAGAAGAAAAAAAAAAAGTCCGTGAAACACTTGTGCACTCACAGTATGTATCAAGAATAGTTTCTATGAGCCCCACACCCGGGATGCTCAACCATAACCACCCACACAACCAGAGAGCATTTTCAATACAAGCCTCTTAACTAAAAGTGGGAAGCGAGTAACGAAACCAGATGTAGGATGTGGCTCTCCTCAAATTTTTACAATGTATGTAAGGGACAACGTATGTAACGGGGGAGGAGAGGGGGGTAGGTTGGTAGGTATGTACAATGCGTGCTGTATGCGTGGTGTGTAAGGGGGAGCTGTGGTATGGTGTATGGTGGATATGTGCTTGAAAGGATATGTGCTTGTAGAGGTATTTGATGTGTGGGCATGGTGTGTTATCTGTGTGTGGGTGTTGTGTGTGGCCAGGTTATCTGTTCTATGGATACACTCAACTCCACAATGTGGCTGTTGCCCTGTTCCATCACCACAGAACCTGGAGCTGTACTCTATGGCCATGCTCTGCCTACTGGGTTTGTTTCTGAGTCCTTTCTGGTACCCTGGGGGCTATCATTCCAGGCACTGTGAGCTCCCTGACATGGCTGCTGGTAACCGAACTCCCGTCTTCTACAAGAAGAGCCATGTCCCATAACTGCCGAGTCATCTCTCCGGCCTCACGCAATGACCACGTCTATCCTCTGCCCTCGGAGGTAAAGTTGGTCCTGCGTGGGAAGTTCCCCTGCAGAAGCATCTTCATTGTTGTGGAAGATGATGTATGATGATGTATGAAGATGTATGATTTCACAGTGAGAAGCGTGCTCAAATGGCCGTGTTCTGTCTCTTTGGCACGTTCTCAAAAGAAGATACAGCTAATGATTGGGCTTGGAAGGTTGGAACTCGACGTTAGAACTGATAACTTAAGGAGGATCCAGCACTCCGTTAAGAAACACGGCTTCCTAGGCTTGTCCAAGAATTAAATTTAATCTCAAGTCTGTCTAGACAGCATTAGCAAATGCGTGTGTA